>NC_056727.1:472601194-472626194 GCF_019279795.1 Protopterus annectens
GGGTAGGTCCGGCCACCCATTTGGTGTTGGCAACATTTGGATGTGAAATCTGCATCCCTGGGACACTATATTTAAAACCCATTTGTCCTGGGTAATGAGCTCCCAGTTCTTTGCATGAAGAGCAATCCACCCCCCCCCAAGGGGCAGTCAGTTGATAAGTGCTTGGAAATTTTAAAAGGCAGTCACTGAGACAGTTTATCATAGCGGGGAGCCTTATTACTCCCAGATTTGGAAGTGGAGATACCCCACTGCTTAGTCCTGTGTGTCCCCTGGGACTGAAACTTGGGGTTTCTGCTGTGTCTGGGTTTGGCTTGAGAAGACCTGGAAGGGGCTGGAAAGGACCAATTTTTAGAGGGCCAGTGCCTAATAAATCTAGGAGGCTGAACTTGTAAGAAATCTTTAACAGTTTGCATAGATTTAGCTTTATCTTCCATCTTTTTAAGAACTTCCTCAGCCTTGTTGCCAAACAGGCAGTCCTGATTTAAGGGAGCATCCAACAATTTAGCTTTAACATGATCAGGTAAAGATTGCTCCTTAAGCCAAGCATACCTTCTGAGCACAGACCCAGTAACAGCAGCCCTGCAAGAGGCCTCTAATGAATCAAAACCACATTTCAAAGTATGTTTTCCTACCTGTTCAGCAGAATGCATTAAATCCTGCAATTCTTTATTTTCCACACAGTCAGGAATCAACATCATCTGCATTTAAGCAATCCCATAACATTTTGCTAATACTTTAACATATGAAACTGACAGTTTAAAGCCCTAATGGCCAAGGTTGCAGAAGTATAAACCTTCTTACCCCATCTATCCAGCGCCCTGGAGTCTCTATCAAATGGGGTAGGATTTTTTAGCAGCAGAAGCCTTAATGCCCTTGGGCCCCTGAGATATAGTCTCTGGATCCACAATAGGATTTTTAAAAAGAAACTTGGGACTCAGGGACCCTGCAGTATCTGTCAGGTTTTCTGGGAGCAGGAGGCAAGGAATCAGGAGCCAAACTAGATTCCAAAAAAGCATCATCAACAATGTCCAGTACAGGAGGAATAGCTAAAGGCCTATGCTGAGGCAGGAGTAAGAAATCCCTGAGTCTCTTTTCTGAATCAGAAAAATCCTGGCTTTCCCAGTAGAAATGCTCCATTAGAGTATGTAAGGTTTCACCAAAAGAAAACTACTCTGGAGGGGAGGCAGAGGGAAGAGAGTCCTCTGCATCAGAATCCTCATAAGTAGATAAGGGCAAATCCAGATAATCAGAAGAATCAGAAAAAACAGAATCCTGGTCAGAAGATTCAGAAACAACTTCAGTCCTACGCCTCTTAGAGGGAGGGGGGGTTGGCTACCCCTGATTAATTAGATCTTCAGCCATTCTTATCATTTGTTTTTTAGGCATAGAGGCCTGAGCATGTGGCCTGGGCGTCGGTTTTTTAGGCATGGTTTGAGATTTAGGCCTAAGTGAAGAAGGAGGCGTCTGTTTAATATGGAAGTCCATATGCCTGAATACACCCTCAGAAGCCGGTGCCTGCACAGCGGCTCCGGACCCATCCAAGGTAGAGACATATGCGGGTTCCATAATTGAAGCATCTCGCGGCATATGGTCTCAGTAGAGGCCTGCAAATCAGAAGTAGCGAGTATCAGGGGCTGCGAAAGCACCTCACTGAGTACCGGGTGAACTGGCGACTGGCTTAGAAGCAGCGTTGTCGGCAGTTTTGGACCTCGGCGGTCTGTGTCTATATTTATCCTTGAGTTTTTTCAGAATCCCGGTAGTCGGATGGCTAACCGACATTTCTGGATAATTAAACCTAAATATTTAGAGGCGAAAATATACTGACGATGGATAGTGCGCTGATTAAATAAAGCACAAAATCAACAGCAAGGTACGTCGTGGTCAGGGCCTAGGCAAGGCATACAGTACGAATTATAATCTTTATGAGGTATTTGCTTTCCACAAGTAATGCAATTATTAACTTTTACTGACATCGGTAAGGAGCAAGAAAAAGTTTCCCCAATGGGGTATAACTAGTTGAAGAGAAACTTCTGAAACTCGGCGAAATTTCAGGAATTGACCACTTGGCACTTACGACTACTTTCTGGGCACCACACACATGAAAGACTGATGTATGCGCGTCGGCTGCATGTTTTTTACCACCCTGCGACCCTGACATCATGGAAAGGACAAGCACCAACGCGGCGGGAGAAGACTTTGTTAATCGGCCGACTGAGGGCTACCTGCAAGCAGATAACCCAAATGTAATGACTGCAACAGTGAAACACGAAGAACATCAGGATCGAGAGGTACAGTGTAAACACAATAGCATTAGCAATTTAACAGTGTAATAGCTATACATTTGAGAGCAAAAACTTGGTCATACATTGTTTTAGTAGGAAAAGTAACACATTGCTGTGCCCAGATAATGATATTGCTTATTAATATTAACCAAAACTATTCAGAAGGTAAAATAAAAGAAGCTATTACAGTTATTAACAGTCAAACACAAATGGAACTGCGTGAGGATCTTTGTGAAGGAAGCAAAATAGACTTTCAGCCTTATCTCACAGAAACAATCCAACAGTGTAGTTTAGAGATAAACATAAGGAGGGATATGCAGTTCAGGCACATTCAGATATTTAAATAACAATCTAGCTGCACTGCAGTTAACACACGCACAGCATTAAAACTGAAACGATCTAGCTTACAATGCAAGTATACAATAGGCATAGAAAAATTCCACAAACAAGCTAGTAGTGGTAGTCAGAATTAAACAATTAATCTTTTGGTTTTCTGTAGCCCTATGTTGATCGGAATCTACAATACGCTATCGTGTTCAGACGGATGCCCCACATCATAAGGCAAAACTAAACGATGTAAGCGTTTTCAGTTTATATTTTACTTGATTTGTTTTATTATACAGCATTCTTTCCAAGAGAGATGCTAGTTGATCATTAATCAGCTCTTAAAAGGAAATATGGTTGCAGATGTAAAGAGTGGTCAACTCTATCATTCAATGGCATCTCCAAATCAGAAAAGAACAAAATGCATACCAACAGTACCCGAGAAAGACTATGGCTCTAAGTGGGCCAGCAAACAAGGTTAATGGCTTGTGAAAACTTGGGAGGACAACAATGGTGTATGGTAACTTTTACAAAAACGGTGGCTAGCCACCAGTCTCACGCAAAATAATTCACTAAAACAAGCAGCAACTCGTGATCACTTAGCAAGCTGCGATAGTCTAAGGAAGAGCGTTTTGGTGTAAACACCCAACAATCCACTCCTATAATGTCAGGGACGCCGCCAGATACAGGAAAAACAAATGATCTGTACTGGAAGAATCAAGCAGGCACCAAAACGTCAAGTAAACATATCAAGGTTGCACAAACGTGCCTAATGCAATAAACGGGATATTTACACAGCAGAAGAGTCAAGCATTAACAAAAACACCAAAGTAAAACGAGAGATATTCAGCCAAAGTAGGTACGCTCAAGCCAAGGCATACACAATCACGCAATTATATTTACAATGACTGGCAAAGAAAATAAGGGACTCAGAAGTACAAGGATATAACTGGTATGATAATCAAGAAAAGTTGGTTTACTTGCAGATGATATTTTTTACCAGATAAACCCAGTAAAAGGACATCTCAGTGTTGTGGAACATTTTGAGACAGTTTCAAATCTTTTCAGGATATAAAATGAATAAATATAAAACAAAGCCTATAACTATGGTTCAGCAATACCCATACTTATGAGGACAATACTTGTAGTAGTAACCTAGGACTATGCATTAAAAAAGGCTTTCATTATGGCCACTAAGAATATGTGGGGGAAGAGACTAAACAAAAGATAACATAAAAACTAGAAACACTTACTTATCGATATGGACAATAAGATACAAGCAGTAAAATGTTTTAGTCCCTTTTGTCTTGTATATGGGTCAAGCATACTTTTTTCAATCAGAGGATAAGTTGTGGAGAATAATTAATAATGAACTGAAAGGGAGGGAAAGAGGGCAACAGTAAAGTGGGATAAGTTGATCCTTCCAACAGAACAAGGTGGTTTAGGTTTACATGATTTGAAGGGATATTTTAGAGCTACACAGTTGAGGCTTACATACATAGTATAAGCAGAAGGTTATAATTCAAGGTGGAAAGGGATGATGATAAAACAATGGGGAAGTTCAAGAAATAGAGAAAGTGGAATTTTGGATGTAGATACTTAAGGAGAATAATACCCATACAGAATATTATATTCATAAAACTGTATAAATTATTATAAGACCTAATCAAAAACGAGAATGGAAAAAGTAGATTTTGCCAATATGGGTGACTGCAAGTAGGGGTACAGAAAATAGGCAAGAGGGGTCTGGAATTTACTGGAGAAACCTAGTAAAGGAGCCAAGATATTAAGAGAAAATAACTCAAGCAGGAAAGGTAAGAGACTGGGATGAGGCCAAGAAAACATGTGGAATGCTGGCTAGAGACTGCCTTCCCTACCAGGGCTTGATCTTAGAGTACAGGCAAACAGAAAGAGATGAGATTTTAAGTGAAAAGACCCGCTCTGGTATAGCTTTTAGCTGACTCTAGAAATATGCAGCTGTTAAAAAAGGGATAATTAGTAGTGCATATAAAATACTGCATGACAACTGTATGAACCAATCAGAGGAAGTTAAAAAAGATTGGGAAGAGAGACTGGAAAAGCAATTTACAAAAACAATGTGAAGAAAAATGGGCTGAAAGACTCGCAAATACTAAAAAACAAAATTAAAATGTTTCAAGTATCTTAAAGACCATAAGTATCTTAAAGACCATAAGTAAAAGAATCCACTGTAAACCTTGTTAAATCCTTTAATGTTAAAAATTATGTTTGTTGAGGGCTTTCATTATGTAAAATACAAGACTTCATCAGAACAAGGCAGAAGTGACAAAAAAAGTTGTTCTTCTTTCGGCTTTTCCCGGTTAAGGGTCGCCACAGTGAAACTCCGGTCCGCTAATGATTGGCAGTAGATTTTTACGGTGCCGAGGTGCCAGCTCGACGTCCAACCTTCAATGAAGGCATGCCCTATGCATGTCTTTCGAATAATGTTCCATGTTTTTTGTCCTTTATCTCACCTTCCTTCTTTCTGGTTGGGTTTGGAGCCAATCTCGGCTCCGACTCGGCCACTTCTAAAGTGTGAAGAGTCCTTACTGGCTTGAGGCTAGCCCCTTAAATCAGCATGCTTAGCGGTAGCTACCCAGATCTCATTTGTAACTAACCACTAGATAGGAGAACTACAGATTACCACATAAAAGAGGTAACCAGACAATACTGCTTCCTTATACTGAAAAAACAGAACAAATGGTGACAAAGACTATATCAACAGCTGAAAAGGAAAGGAAACTCAGCCAAATCAGCTAAAAAGGGAATTCCTCTCAATCATCCAGGATGGGGGAAGGAGGGAGGGAGGGGCGCAAGAAGAAAGGAGAGATAAAGGACAACAAACATGGAACATTATGTTAAGTACATAATTTCTTTATGTTATGTTGTCCTTCTTTCTGGTTGGGACAGCGCCCCCAGCACCTAAATCCCAGGTGGTGCACTGGAAGAGAGACTTCAGAACTGTGGAACCAAAAGATGCCCTGTTCTTAGAGGCCATGTCCACTTTGTAATGAGTAATGAAGGTATGGGGAGTAGCCCATGTTGCTGCCGCACAAACAGTATCTAATGGGAGCTTGACTTGAAAAGCTATGGTGGTAGCCAAGGACCTAGTAGAGTGTCCTCTTACCTTTCCTGGGACAGACAAATTGCGAGACTCATAAGCATAATTAATAATACTGGACAGCCATTTTGACAAAGTCACTTTGGAAACTGGTGAGCCTTGCTTACTCTGTGAGAAGGATACAAACAGCTGATCTGATTTTCTGATGTCCTTGGTTCTTTGAAGATAAAATCGTAACTGTCTGTGGACATCCAATTGATGTAGCTTATACTCTGCTTTGTTGCCATAATTTGGAAAGAATAAAGGGAGTTCAATTGACTGATTCAAATTATACTCTGAACAGACTTTTGGTAAAAAGGAGGGATTAGTTCTAAGAAATACTCTATCCTTGTGAAAAATCATATGAGGCGAGCAGATGGAAACTGCCTGTAACTTAGAAACCCGCCTAGCCAATGTAATTGTGATCAAGAAGAAGGTCTTCCATGACAAGAATTTTACAGGACAAGAAGCGGCTGGTTCAAAGGGAGGGAGGATTAGAGCCGCTACTACTAAATCTAAATCCCAAGGGTGGAGAGGTTCTCGGATGGGAGGCCTTAACAGGGTAGCACCTTTCAAAAAGGCCCTACATAGCTTGTGGGACATGACGTTAGAACCTAGAAGGCCCACATGAAAACTGGAAATAGCAGCAAGTTGTACTCGAATCGTAGCAGCCACTGCTCCTTTCTCAAAGGTTTCGGCCAGAAAGTCCAACATTTTTGAAATTGGTGCTCTAAAGGGGTAAATGTCATTTTGCTTGGTCCAGAAAGAGAATCTCTTCATTTACTAGCGTAAAGTTTCCTAGTAGTCGGTTTGTGAGAAGGGACTAAAATATGTTGAACCATAGGTGAGATATCTGGAAGCCTGGCTAGGACTGGAAGTGGAGAAACCAAGCTGTCCAGCTTGAGAGTATGAAAGGAAGGACGAAGAACACCCGACTGATGTGTCAGATCATCTGGAACCAGGTCCAGAATCCAAGGCTCCTCTTGCAGGTAATGCCAAAGGAATGGGAACCAAATCTGACGAGGCCAGTAAGGGGCAATGAGGATCAGCTTGCAACTCAACAACTTTGCATTCTGAAGAACTTTTGGAATTAAAGGAAAGGGAGGAAAGGCGTAAAGAATCTCAGGGGGGGGGCAATCGTGGATAAATGCGCCTCTGGGTGACTGTCCCGGTGGGGGAACTAGGGCAAAGTAGCTGCTGCATTTCTTGTTTAGGTGTGAGCAAGATCGCAGCATGGCAGGCCCCATCTGTGGAAGATCATATCCGCCACATCTTGTTTCAGAGACCACTCATGGGGCATGAGAAATGCCCTGCTGAGCTTGTCCGCTACCATGCTGGATTTCCCCGGGATGTGCGCTGCAACCAAAAAAACACTGAGGGGAAATCGCCCATTGCCATACTTGAAGGGCCTCCTGACACAAGGAGTAAGATTTGGTTCCACCCTGTTTGTTGATGTACCACACCACTGACATGTTGTTCATCTGAATAGCTATATAGCCCAAAGGATGAGAGTCGTGAAGTGCTTGCAACAGTAATAACACCGCTCTCATCTCCAGGACATTTATGTGCAAATGGTACTCGTGAGGTTGCCAAGTTCCTTGGACTGTCTGTCCCAGATAATGCCCCTCCCCAATCTGGGAAGCGTCCGTGGTCACTGTGGCTACTGGATGAGGAGCTACAAAAAATCTGCCTAGAGTGACTAGGGGAGAGTGGAGCCACCACTGTAGATCTTTCTTGCAAGGCATCCATGATTAAGGTCATGTCTGACATTGGTAGATCCTGATATGACCACTTAGAGAAAACAAGCCATTGCAAAATCCTCATATGGTAACGAGCTAACGGGACTAGAGTAATGGCAGCCACCATCAAGCCCAAGACCTTTAGGACTAACCGTGCCTGAACCTTTGACTTTGACAAGAGGAGAGAGACCTGACGTCAAATGGTAAGCACCCTTTCCTGTGGGAGCTTGGCTACCATCTCTTGTATTTAGTTGAGCGCCTATGAAAGTAATGCACTGAGAGGGCAACAAGGCAGATTTTTTGTAGTTTATTGTGATTCCTAGAAGTGCACAAGTGTGAATCGTGTGATTTCTGGCCCTTAAGAGATGATGCTCTGTGGTGGCAGTGAGGAACCAGTTGTCTAGATAAGGAAACACCTGGAAACCCAAACTTCTCAGGTGAGCCGTCACTACTGTCATGCATTTTGTGAACACCTTGGGGGCTGTGGTGAGACCAAAGGGCAGAGCTCTGAACTAATAATGACTCGCTCCCAGCCGGAAACGTAAATGTCTCCTGGACTGCCTGTCCATCTTTATATGGTAGTATGCATCCTGGAGATCGATAGAGCACATCCAATTGTCCTGACCCAAAAAGGGTAGAATGGACTGTAGTGTCACTATCCGGAACTTGGTCTTCTTTACTGACCTGTTTAACTTGCTGAGATCCAGGATAGGTCTCCAGTCCCTTGTCTTTTTTGGAACTAAAAAGAACTGTGAATAAGTTCCAGATTCGATCTGGTCTGCGGGGACTTCCTAATGGCTCTTTTTTGCAGAAAACGTTTTATTTCCAAGGCTGCTTGATCCCAAAGATTGGGTGGAACATCTGGGATTGATCATTTTTGACTTCTTGGTGGTGTTTGGGAGAAGGGAATTTTGTAACCCCTGGATATTATGCACCATACCCACTCATCTTCTGTTATATCTTGCCAGGCTTTTGGGTACAGTGATATTCTGCCCCCAACTGCCTCCAGAGGTGGGCAACTAGGCAATCCTTCAGGGATTCTGAAAGGGCCTGGCAGAGAACGTATCCCTGTTGGCCTGTTGCGGACCCCCTCTGCCACGAGGCTAGCATCTCCCGTTATTATTTCCCCCTCTGCCCCTAGGGGAATTATCTCCATGAGTGTCCGGCAAAGCTGCCTGCGATTTACGGAACCACATTTGACCACACTTTTGGCCTTTGGGATAAGGCCTGGATGGAGTGGAAAAACTGATTCTTACGGCAGAGAGAGTTTTGCCATCTTGTTCACTCCTTGTAAGAGTCTCTCTAACTTGTAGCCCGAACAAAGCCGAGCCATCAAAGGGGGCGATAGTAAAGGAGAACTGGAAGGGCTCCAAAACTGACAAAGGCACATCTAGGAGTGTCTGCGAAGAGCCACTCCTGTGCCTACAGCCCTACTCACTCCATCTGCTGTGTAAGAAATCAGGCGCATGGAGTTAACAATGGAGGTTAGGATCACTAGCTGGTTAGCCGACTTGGAAGCCCGCTCCCTCAGCTGACGGATTCTGGAGGGTATCTCCCAGCTCTTTAAGGAGATCCCTCTGAAGTCTTGTGAAATGTGACAAATAGTTCAGCGACCGAAGAGTAAAGGCCCCTGAAGAGGAAACACACTTCCCATATCTATCCATGGCTCTAGACTCCTTGTTTGGCAGATGGATAGAACAGAAATTCTCGGCGAATTCCATCTTGGTGGCTGCTGCCACCACCATAGCATCAACTGGCACTCCTTTAGAGAGAATTTTCTTGTCGTCTGGTGTGGTAATAAAACTTGTTAGGTCTTCTGGGAACGAGCTCCATGGTCTCTGGAGCACTCCATGCCTTTCGACTCACTACCGACAAAAGTGGGTCAAAAGGCAGAGACACCCAGGAGGTGGAGGGTCAGGAATCAAACGCGTACAGGTACATGGACTCTTCCTCAGAAGGGGCAAGGGACTTCCAGTTTCTCATCTGCCTAAGGATCTCCAGGATGTCTGAGAATGAGAGATCCTAAGAGGGGGACCGTGGGGACCCTTCCGAATCATCCACGTCCGTGGTCAGAAGTAACGGACTCAGGGGAGTCCACTTGCTTCCTCTTACATCTTTTCTTACTGGGAACCTCTAATGAGGCATGGTCAGGAGACATCTCGGAAGAAGAGGGGTCGCCTGTGGGGCGTCCTGGGGCATCGGTTCCCTACGCTTGGGACGGAGAGGAGGATCCGAGGCAGACATCGGAATTGATGGAGATGGAGCCAATGAGGCAGAGGGTGGAGTGGTCTTGGTAGACAGCACACATCACCTCGAAGGCACCGGGGTCCAGAACGAAGGGAGGCTCCGGCGAGCCTGGAGACCACCTCCGCACCGAAGGTGATGGCTCAGAGGCAGATGTGAGATCCAAACTCACCTGCGCCAAAGCCCTGAGGGGGAGAGCGGGGTCGGACATGGTTCCGATGCCACTTCCCCCCTCGGAGCCGAGAGAGTCTCGTCACCCAGACTCTCTGACAGGGCAGACTATCGAAGAGGTCGGAGTGGATGTCGGAACTGACAAGGCAAAGGTTGTCAGAACCAACGGTTCCATCACTACTACCTTCCATGCACTCCGGCTCTGAACTGGACGCAGTCAGAGGAGGAATAGAGACAGGGGCTGGTTCGGACAACAGTGCCACTTCTTTCTAGGCTGGGCTCGATGACAATTTAGCAAATACCGGTGTCTTGAGCAGCCTCTTCACCACTCTCTCCACATCATCATCCGATAAACTCCTGGATGATCGAGAGGAGTGGGCCAAGGACCTGTGACTACCTGCCACTGACTGCAAAAGTGGAGACTGAGGCACAGATTTCACCGGGTCCAGCGAAGGAGATCTCTATCTCTTTTGGGTCCGGGACGGCTCCGAAGACACTGATGGAGCCGCCGGAGAAAAATTCTCCTCGGAGCAAGCAAGCCGCTCTGAAGGTTCTGAAGATTTTGATTTAGACTTTGTCAGCACCGAAGGTGGAGCCGACGAAGATGCCAGTTTGTCATCGGATTTTCTTAAGGGCTGAGTATCCAATGCTACTTCAACCTGGGGTTTTAATAACCCTCTCAAAATAAGTTTGTTGTGTCTCTCTTGCAAAACCCGTGCGCTAAAGGCATGGCAAACAGAGCAGGAGTCCTGCAGGTGGACCACCCCTAAACAATACACACAACTCGTGTGCCCGTCCATAAGGGACATTTTCTGGCAGCACGAGCCGCATTTCTTGAACCCTAACTGCTTAGGTAATTCTTTGGACATCATAAACATCACAAAAAACAGTACTAACAGCTAAAGAGTGTTTTATTTATTTATTTATTTTAAGAAGAATAAAAGGGAGGAGAAGAGGGGTTTTAGCATCTAAGTTTAATGGCTACTGCTCCCAAAGGGTGAATGCCTCTAACTAAAACTAACAGGACAAGAAAAACAACCCTCAAGAAGAACGGGCCGCCAACAACAACACAGGTAAAGGCCTGAGAGAAAACGACAGCCTAACAACAGCAAAAAGAAGCCAACGAGGATAGGGGTGCTATAGGAGTAACTCTAAAGAAAATTTAGCCTGAACAATAAGATTGTTATAGAAAAAATTCACTACTTAGCCTGAGCCAGCAGAAGACAATCTCAATGCTGCAAGCAGCAAATGAGATCTGGGTAGCTACCGCTAAGCATGCTGGGATAAGGGGCTAGTCCTGAGCCAGTAAGGACTCTTCAAGCTTTAGAAGTGGCCGAGTCAGAGTCAAGATTGTCTCCGAACCCAACCAGAGAGAAGGAAGGCGAGATGGACAACATAACATCCTTCATTTAACTACACCTGGCCAATCATTTTGTTAGCCTACCTATCTACATTTCAAAATCTTAAAGTCATATGTTCCATTATTTAAAAAGATACTTACATTAATCCATCACAAATATTTTTTGTTAAAAAAAAATCTTTGCAAGTCATGTATACATTCCTAATATCACAAATGAATAACCTTAAAAGCTTTTTAAATCTGTCAAATGTAGAAATATAAAAATATAAAATGCAAAATAGCTACAGCTTTGCTGCCCTCATCTTCAAAACTGGAGCAACTGATACAGACTCATTGAGCCCTGTGTGTGTGTGTATGTGTATGTGTGTGTGTGTGTGTGTGTGTGTGTGTGTGTGTGGGGGCTGTGGCATTAAGCCTAAGTTGCTAGTACAATTCTCTGTACAACAGTTTGGTCTCCCAGTCACCACCCCTGGGGCACTTTGAAATTATATCAATAATACAAAATATCAATTTGCCAAATGACCCACATTTCTCACTTTGTTTTTACACTGCATTGATAGCATACCTTACAGAGAGGTCGTGCATGTGTTCATATATTTTCTTTTTGAACATCCTGTCTTCCCAACAAAATCTTGGGCAAGAGGCACACTTAGCCAAGTAGACTACACCTTTGGACTGACTGGACCTAGGGGGATGGACTGGATGATTTGTTTCCTTAGCAGCTTTCTTATTTCTAGTGCTGCTGCCTCCCTTTGCGTGGATGGAACGTCCGGGAGGTGTTTTTGTGGAAAGGAAGGAGTTAGAAAGCGGATTGCATTGCATATCCTCTGGATATTATTTGAAGCACCCAGCGGTCTGATGACACGGACTCCCATGCTGTCAGGTGCATCAAAAGGCGACCCCCTGCTGCCTCCAGAGCAGTCGGGCAACCCCTCAGGGCTGTTGCATGGGCCTGGCCGAAAATGGTTCTTGAGACCCAAAATTTCTTGGTCCCCCTCTGCCTCTAGGGGAAGGTGAGTCCTAAGTGTCCCGGGAATACTGAGACTTCCTAAACCACATCTTCTTTTGCCCCCTCTGATTCCTGGAAAAGGATCTTTGGGCGTTAGAGAAGCAGACTCCGACAGCAGACTATGTCTTCCCGTCCTTCTCACTCTGGACTAACATCTCACGAACTGTCTTCCCAAACAAGGAAGAACCATCGTAAGGGGCATAAGCAAGAGATGCCTTAAAGGGTTCCATGAATTGACAAAGCCTACGCCAGGCATGTCGCCTCATGGCAATGCCAGACCCGGCAGCCCTTGCTGCTCCTTCAGTGGCATGTGAGAGGAGGTGCATGGACATATTTGTAACCGCTTTGACAGTGGCCATTCTCGCGGAGAATGTGTGTTTATCCTCCGGAGACATGGACTCTGGGGGCAACTCAGTGAACGTCTTGACAAGGTCTTGCTGCAGTCTAGTAATGTAGGCCAAATAATTCAGCTCCCTTATAGAAAAGGTGGCTGAAGCATAAGTCCGCTTTCCCAGACTATCCATTGCCCTGGACTCTTGGTCAGGGGGGGATGGACCGTAGAACTTTCCTGGGCTAGTTTTTTCTTGGTGGCAGCCGCTACCACCATGGCGTCCACAAGGGACCCTTTGTTCCAACTCTGTTTACTGGAGGGCTCAAAATCTTATTGGGGCACCTGGGGATTGGCTCCATGGTGTCTGGCTCCTTCCATGCCCGGGTGGATCCGTGGGGGGGGGACAACCAGGAGGTAGGACAGGAGCGTGTGGAAAGCCTCCAGGAACACAGACTCGTCTGAGGAAGGTTTGGGGGCAGACCAACCCCACCCCCCCGGCACAGGATTTCCATGATGTCTCCAAAGGAGACATTGTTGGGGGGGGGGTGATTTGTGGGAACCTTCCCCTTCCTCCAAGTCAGTATCTTCAGTGAGGGGACTCTGGAGAGGAGCCCAAGTGCCTCCTTTTGCATGTTCGCTTGTGAGGAATCTCTTTGGTGGGACTCTCCGGAGAGGGCTCGCAAACTACTTGTGGTTCATAGAGGGAAACAGTCTGGGGCACTTTGAGCACAGACTGTTCCTGCATGGGCAAAATGGCAGAAAATGCACCCACAAGCAAGGGAGTCGGGCGGAATCCGATGAGATGATGAGGGGCCTCAATCCCCCAGAGAGAACCCTCTCCACCATGTCGAAAGCCGAGGGAGATCGAGCCTCCTGAGGAATTGGCTAGGAGACTGCTCTCCCCAGATCCGGCGTGGGAAATAGAGCCGAGCCAGATGGAGCTGAGATACTGAGGGGGTGGGCTTTGAACCAACAGCATCGGCGCCAAAGGAGAAAGGCCCAACCTCTCAGATATGACACCCAGGCTTCGGCTTCCAGAGCTGCTCGGGTCCGAACCAGTCTGATCCGACATGCTCAAAGTAATGGCTGGCTTCGAGATACATGGTACCATCGGCGTCAGCCTGCTGACTCCAGGACCTCTCGAATCCAAGAATTCTGATACCGGAGGACAGACCAGGGAAGGAGCTAATGGGGCAAAGAAGGAAAGCGAGCTACCCACTCTGGAGGGAGAGGGGGCTGGCAAGACCCCCATCTGAATCTGGGTGCGAATAAACCTTTGCATCATTTTGTCCATGTCACCTTCAGATACACTTCGGGTGGGCCGTGATGACGCCACCAACGCTGGCCAGGTGGGTCGGTGTACGGAGGCCCTGGAAAGAGGTCTAAGCTCCTCCAGCTCTGGTGAGAATCTCGGTGATCAGAGCCAAGCAGAAGCTGGCCTAGGAAAAGCTGTTTGTTTAGGGGGAGGACCCACTGGATTCGAACGGACCAAGGATCTTTTCCTCCCCTTGTCTCCCTGTCCTTGCTCCTCTCTTTCTTTGAGTCCCTGTCCACAAGCCTTTGTCCAGGAGGTTGAGTCCTGGCCTGGGAGGGAGAGAAGACATTGGCCGAAGTAGAAGGTGCGGTCATGGCCGTGACCGCAATTAAAGAAGAGGCAGTCGCCTCCGTAGCAGGGAGAAGTCCCTTAAGGATCAATTTTGCCCTGTGATCCTTTAGGGCCCTGGGGTTGAACCCCACACAAACAGAGCAGTCCGAAGATAAATGGGCTGCCCCCAGACATACAGCACACAGAGTGTGGCCATCTGCTGGGGACAACTTATGGCCACACTCTGTGCATTTTCTAAAGATCAGCTTGGCCTGCTGATCAGCGATATCCAAAACACAAGGTACTAGGTACCAAAAAAGTTTAAACTAAACTACCTGACCCCGATAGTCACACACTCTCACTAGGAAGGAGGGGGAAGGGAGATAAGGCCTAAACTATCTATACGAAAACCAACTTTTTTTTTTAAAGGAACGCAATGCAAAATGAGGGAAGAGGAGGCAAGGGACAGTAGGAAGCCTACCTACACTAACCACAACTCAGAACACCCACAAAAAAACGCAGAATTTTACCTACCACGCCTGGAGCTCTAGACCATGCTGCTTGGCAAAGCCGTGGCAAATGAGATCTGAGGGAAGGAAAGAGATGGAGGAGTGTTATGGGGAAGGGGAGGAGCTTGGGGCTGTGAATATCCACTTCCCTTAAAGGCACAACACTCCCTTATACTGTTCTAGCATGTCGAGTGGTAGATTGCTGGCGTCCTCTCCAGTTCAACTGGTTAATCTGGGTATCTTGAGACAATGCTACAATTGTCTCATGTACACAGACAACCCTCTCCTCCTCCCAACAAACACAAATACATGTGAGAGATGCAACTATATAGCCAAACTGGAGGCTGAACTCTCTCAACTCAGGGCTGGCATGACCAGACAGGAGGAGATGGTAACCACGCACACAACAAACCCAGTCCCACATAGACCTACCACAATTGCAAACCAAACACATAAAAACACAAAGACATACTCGGAGGCTCTAATAAAAAACTTACAAAAACAACAGAGGCTCCCAAAGCAGACATCCAAAAATCCACCACCTCAAAACAAAACACATGCAACACATACTTCAATAAATCAGTGTGTCAACCAATCACAGCCCTTAAGGCTAAACACCATGTCTAATACACTAGTAATAGGTGACTCTATAGTCAGACACACTGATGTCCCGCTTACCAGGCTGAACAAGGAGAGGGTGACTGTGAGCTGCCTATCGGGAGCTAGGATCCGCCACATAACACACGCACTCAGGTCACTCCAAAGCAAGTACAAATATGACTCCGTCATTGTCCATGCTGGCGTGAATGACCTGAGACGTACCTCCCTGGACTACATGAAAAGAGACATAGAGGAGCTCTCTGATTATGTAGCCCAGGCTGGTATGACCCTGACCCTGAGCAGCATCTTGCCCTCATCAAGAATGATGCCACAATACAAAGACAAGATGATCAGCTTTAATAATTGGCTCAAGTACTGGTGTCATTCTAAGGGGATCCAATGTCTGTCTGCCTGGGATGACATGTTGGACAAGCCACGCTGCTTCGCAAGGGACGGCTTGCACCTGTCACCACTGGGCTTCCGGATATTGGCCAAGGCTCTTGCCACCCCCATAGTGTCTTTTTTAGGCAAGGTTCAAAAGACAAACCCACCTCCTTAGAAAACAAAAATGAAAAAAAACTAAGGGTAATGCTGCTCAATGCCAGAAGTCTAAATCTCAAGATGCAGGCACTCGATGCACTCCTCAGTATGGAGAACATCGACGTCTGTGCAGTAACTGAAACCTGGTTCAAGGCTCCTGAGAGCACCCCAGCGCTACCAGGCTATACCTCGTATCATGCTTTTCGGCCCCCAAAACCCGGGCCGAACCACAAAGGGAAAGGGAGTGTCCATATTCATCAAGGACACCCACACCTCCAGGTTAGTAGCAACACATGAAGCATCAGAGACCATACGGGTGCAACTAACCATAGGCAAAACTGCTATACAACTGGTAGCATGTTACAGACCACCCTCCCAATCTCAGGAACCCCACTCAGCCTTCCTGAAGACATTGGAGGATATGAATGTATCACAAAATACCATCATACTGGGAGACTTCAACTACCCAAACATAGATTGGGTACATTATTCTAGCCCTAACACCCTAGCCCAAAGGTTCCTGGAATTCATAAATTCAAATGCACTGGAACAACTAGTCACCTCTCCCACTAGGGAGATAATATACTAGACCTGATCATCACAAACATGGGGACAAAATGCTCCACACCGGAGGTATACCCCTCACTAGTGAGATCTGACCACAAACTAATCACCCTGGATATACATATCCCACCTCCACCCCAGCACAAAAGACCACAGTGAAAAACTTCTCAAAAGCAGACTTCACTCTTCTTAAGACTGAGATGGTATCCTTTAAGCCCACTGGGCCAGTGGATACCACATCCCACAATGCCGAATCCTTCACAAATGCTTTCTATGGACATCTCCAAGAATGCATGGATCATGCAATCCCAAATAAATCCAAGTCCCTCTCCACCAAAGGCAAGCGTCCTGTCTGGTGGACCTCAGCCATTAACAAATTGTATAACAAAAGAAGGAAGCTACTGCACGACAGAGCAAAATCCCATAAAGGGAAGACATCTCTGATCAACATTAGCAGAAAACTACGTTCTTTCATAAAAACATCCAAGGCCAACTTTGAGAGAAAAATCGCTAAGGACACTAAAGATGACCACAAAGCCTTCCTCAGCTATGTTAGAAACCTGGGCGGAAACCCTCAGATATGCTCAGAGTTAATTCACAACAACAAAAAATACACTGAACCCACAGATATTGCCAACATTCTGGCTGACAGGTTCAGTGCAAATTTCTCCCCTCCCTCACCCCCAAAAGAAGAAATACTTATCCCAGCTGAATGTAATCTCCCTGTCATCTCAGATGTCCAAGTGAGAACCGCCCTCAACAAAGCTAAAAACACAGCATGAATGGGACCTGATGGTATCCCGGGTTGCGTACGTGAACTCCAAAGGAGCTAAACCTGCACATAAAAATGCTATTTAACCTTAGCCTTACTACAGGATATGTACCTGAACACTGGCGTACAGCAACAGTGGTCCCACTCCACAAAGGGGGTACCTCTACAGACCCTGGGAACTACCGCCCTATAAGCTTAACCAGCCTGGTCTGCAAAGCTATGGAAAGAATCATTATGGAACTCATAAACAGAGACATAGGGGACCTACAGACACTTGACCCCACCCAGTTCGGCTTTGTAAAGGGCAGATCCTGCCTTTTGAACCTGGTTGACTTTTTCGAAACAGTCACTAGAGCCATTGATGAGAGCAAAGCAGTCCATACAGCCTACCTGGACTTGGCTAAGGCCTTCGACACAATACCCCACTCAGGAATCATAGATAAGCTCACCAGCTTAAACATAAACCCTTATGTCACTAGATGGGTTGCAAACTGGCTAAAGGACAGAACCCATAAAGTTAAAATCACTGGAGCAATGTCAGACTCAAAGCCAGTCACAAGTGGTGTCCCACAGGGATCTGTCCTGGGCCCCCTCTTGTTCGGCATTTATTTCTCAGATGTTAAAGCAAACATGGGAGGGTTGTGGCTGACAAAGTTCGCAGATGACTGCAAACTAGGCGCCATAGTCGATACACCAGCTGACACATACATCCTACAAAAAGGCCTCACAGAAACGGACTAGTGCCGGAGTCACTGCCTTAAACTAAATGCCAAAAAATGTATAGTCATCCCCTTTGGGAAAAACAAAGTACCCACAAATTATCACATAGACAGCAACCCAATGAGTATGGAAAAAGTAATCAGAGACCTAGGGACCCAAGTCGACAGCGACCTCTCATTTGACACCCACGTTGCCAAAGTGGTTAGAAAAACATTCTACCTTGCACACCTCATCATGAAGGGATTCACATCCAGATCCAAGGATGTCATTGTACCCCTATACTCCTCCCTCATCAGACCCATGATTGAGTACAATGCCCCATTTGGTATGTACCTCACCCGGCATTTGCAACAGCTGGAGAGACCACAAAAGTACCTCACCAAGAGGATCAAGGGTCTCCAACATATGTATTATTCTGCCAGACTAAAGAAACTCCAGCTCTATTCAGTAGCATACCGCCTGCTCAGAGGTGATCTCTGCCTGACGTACAAGGCCATGTCCAATCAGGATCTGATGGACATGCTCCACCTCAAAAAATCCAAATCCATCAGGACCACGAGAGCTAAAGACTTGAACCTCGGCACAAGTATGAATAGGACATGCTGGAGGGATAGATTCATAACCCAGAGGCTTCCCATGCTTTGGAACAAAATCCCAGTTCATGTTAGGCAGAGCCCCTCACTGACTCTCTTCAAGAGAAATCTTGATGAGTGGATGGGAGATCGTAAGTTTACCCCAGGGGTCACATCTGTGTCACTGCTAGACAGGGCACAGTAAACTAATTCTATTATATAAGGGGGCCTTCATTGTGTCACTACTAGACAGAGACACAGTATTCTAAATCTATTCTGTGCATTTTTGTACCATTTCATGGGGTGGCGAAAGCCACATAACTATGGCTAGGCTTACAAATGCCCCAGGGCAGATAGCCTAGTACTAAACTATGAAACTATGGATCAGATGCTGGTGAAACTGTCTCGGATCTGGCCTGGATCTGACATCCCACAAGTTGATGATCAAATGAAGTTAACTACTTTAGATCAGGCCATTAGACACAGTAAGAAACATGGAGGATGTCTCTTTACTAGATTTTTGCCTGTATCATACAAAACATATGGCGTAAAAGAGCAATGATACTTCATTTATGTGCAGCAGAGTCAAATATGCAAGAAATATAGTAGGTAGGGAAAAAAGAGACCAAGATCTTTTCCATGGAATAAGTGGAATAGTCTTAATGAATAGCAAGGTTGGTACTGTTTATCAGGATCTGTGGAAAACACAAGCATGAAAGAGAAGAATGACAGGGAGATGAAGGCAGCAAGAGGGAATATATTCCTCAGATGATGAATAGCAGTAGATCTGGAGTACCTCAGACAGATTAGGCAAGTGGCCAAGACACGGAGACCAGCAAATGTGGCTGATATGAAGACAGTACCTAACCCTAAAAAGACAACATGCTATAGAGATGGAGAAACAGCAAGTATTGGAGATGTTGGCAATTTGACACAAATAATATTCATTATGTTTTGGGCATGTAAAATAATACAGGAATATTGGCAACATATCCAACAACTGAGACAGGGATTTAATATTGACCAATAGTTGGACTCACCATTTTGGGGTCATTCAGAGGAGCAGATTGGTGAGGTAAAATATACAGAAGTGTGTTGGACATTAATTAGTACTATTAAAATATGGTATGCAAAATACTGGAAATCAAAGCAAGTCATCTCACTAAGACATTTAAATCGCATAATTAGGAAACTTCTAGGATATATACGCTACTCTTTTAAGGGAAATGGGCAGCAAACTGTGATTCCAGAAGAATGTAACTTTTTTTCACAAATGGAATACAACATGCAGTAACGGAGATCATATAGTAGATTGTCAACATAGCCAAGAAACATTAATCTTAGTTAAGTGACCACCATATTTCTTTTTTCTGTACATAGTTAATTTAGACAACTGTACTGGGAATGTTTTGCACAGCTTCTCTTTTTTCGTGTTAACTGCTGATGTTGTTTGTTACACACTGTTCTTATTTGTTTAAAAATGTACAATATGCAGTTTAAAACATAAAAATCACACAGAAGAACAAAATATGATAAGGTAACTCCCTCCACAATTGAATAATTAAGCAAAATTTCTGATAAATGTATCTGAAAAGATTTGGAAAAGTGATGACCTAATGTTTTTTTAATTCCCTCGGGACCTGCCCAATGACTCCACAGCATTATCCACTTAGTCCATCACTCCATCTGTGGCAAGAGTGAAGAATCACCAGGCTAGACAGTAGTACTACAACCCAACAGTTCTTGCCCAACTTAGCCTATTCATTCCCCATATAGAGACAGCTATGTGGTACACAGCAGGCCAGCTTCGAGATCTAGTGGGTTGATCCAACCTTCCACCCTCTTAGCAGCGCTTTGAACTCTGTATCTGCTGCCAGCCTCAAGGAACTTGCCTCCTTAAGTGTCTGTGCCACGTGTATTTCCATGTAAGGTACTGCATGTTTAAAGGCTCATGTTCCACCTGTACAACATGTAACATTCCAGTTAGGTGTTACCCAAGTAGTGGGCCACAGCTGCTGCTATCCCTCTGTGTTGACCAAATTGGTAGCAGGTGCTCTCTCCAATCCTCTCCCTGCCTGCTCCAACAGGCACCTGAGCTCTTAGTTGAGTTCAGGCTTCCTGTGTTGTAGTCAAGGCTTTGTCCCCCTACACCACACAGCGGCCTATAATGACCAACTGACTGGCTATAATAAAAAGAAAATACATATCTTAATGCCTGAGTCACCAAGAAGATTGTGAAAAACAGTTTTCAAATGACACAGAAATACTTACATCACTTAGTTTGCTTAATTCCTTTGTACTACAAGGTCACCTGTAAACCATTTTCAACTATTAGCTTCACAGGTGTTATCAATACAATTATTATACTAACAGATGGCTGATAACCAGCAATGAAAGAGTATTCTAATGCATACATTAAAAATCATGGTGCTGGACATCAACAAGGATATCACGGCACTAAGACAGCTTAATAGCTGAGAAACTGTTTAAAAGGTCATATGATTAAAATGCAAGCACACACTCATGTAGTATGTATCTTATGTTTAAGAGAAAAGATGCTTATGTTTGCAAACACGACAGAAAATCTGGTCAAGATCAGAATTTCAATGAAGAAAATTTGCCAGTTTCTCTCTCTCTCAGTCACTACCATATGCTGAACACTCCTTTTCATATCTGCAGATCAGAAACTTCTGGAGCATGTGATTCTGAAGGTTACATACTAACAAAGAGCACATACCTATTAATATAATAAAACTATCCATAACAATAAAAAACAAAAACCTACAACCACAGTGAACAGCGGAAAACACAAGTAATTTTAGTGCTTTCTTTCTTTTACTTATAGAACTTTCTCAAAATAAAGTATAAAAAACTAAACACTTTTTAAACATCATTGCAATGACATCAGTAAAACAATTATCCAATTTAAATACACAATTAACACAACTACCACTTTTTCATACCACTAAACAGCAAACACAATTAAATATATTTGTATTTTAATAAACTTTTGATGGAGATGGTCTCATTCAACCCAGGAAAAACATCCACATGTTCTGAATAACCAGGAAATATTTTTTTTGAATGCGGTACAACTGAGTTTCGCTAGGCCATTATTTATTCTTTATTTTTCACAGCCCTAATATGTTCACTAATGCGACAGTCCAAGGACGTAGTTATCTTGCCAATATAAAAACACTGGCACAAACAACAATTAGCCATATAGACCAGACCAATACTTTTACAATTAAACCTGCCCTTAGGTTCAAACACAAAATCTAAATGTTGGAAAAAATATTGGCTCCCAAGATAAATGAACCTACAGTACCTACATCCCTTACAGGGAAAGGTACCATAAGGGCCACTTCCCTTGGAAAATTTGTCTAACATGTTCTAATAAATCTTTAAGACTACATGTTCTTTTATATATGAAACCATGTTTGATATCTACAATATCACTAAGGTCTTTGTTACCAAGTATGACTTTCCAATTTTCTGCAATATTCCCTACCAACTTTCCTTCAAAACTCATTGGTATAGAAAACACCAATGTCTTAAACACCTGTGTTTCCTCCTCCTTTATTCTTGGCAGCAAAATCTGACTTAAGAACAGGGGGAAACCTAGTATTCCTTACCTCAATAATTTTGTCTGAAATATCTTTTAACCTTGCACAGGGATATCCTCATTCTAAAAAGATATCAATTAACACTTTGACCTCTTTTAAAAACAATGCATCCTCACTAATATGACTAATTCTAATAATTTTACCTTTAAAAATATTAAATTTCATGAATGTAGGATGAAAACTGCTAAAATGTAAATAATTACTGAAAGCTTCCTAAAATATTACTAATAAATTTATTGTAAATAAAAATCTGCACTCAGTTGAACGTGTAAGAAAACAAACTGCTGATCAACATTTCAAGATCGAATAACTCATCAGGAGACTCCCTGTACTCTAACTCTGTAGGAAAGCTTGGGTCACTGAGAATGCCTCACTATATGTACAATCTAAACTAGGTGTGTTGGTGAATGACATCTCCACTATCCTAAAAAATACTTATGATCTTTTGTGTGACTTAAAGCATGACTCACTAAGGAATGATCTGAAAGAAGACACTTTAATGGTCACGCTGGACATTAAAAACTTGTTTACCAGCATCCCAAATGAATATGGTCTTGATGCTATAAGGTCTCATCTTACTGAACTTGGCACTATGGATAGTAATGAGCAAATGACAATCTGTTGCCTTCTAGATTTGGTTTTGAACAACAACATCTTCCTATTTGATAATAAGATATATTTCATTTTCAGTGATCATAGGTATAACTGTTACTTTGGAATGGTGGTATTGAGTCATTACATGAGTTTATATGTTATATGAACTCCACCACTTCGTTCTTCAGTTTTACATATGAATGCTCCACAAATAGTGTCAATTTTTTGGACATTACCATCAAAAAGGACATGGATAATAGTATAACCACCACCTTGTATAAAAAACCATGTTGGAAAAATAGTATCTTGCATTATGATAGTTTACATCCACGCTATGTGTTCCGTAATATTGTGAAAGGACAAATGACCAGAATACTTAGACTCTGTAGTAATGAGCAGGATGCCATGGACTTAATAAAATGCCAGACAGAATTTTTCTGACATGATTAATAGGCTAACTGTGAAAGGAGGACAGGTCATACCTCCTTTGGGATCAAATACACAAATGATGTAGAACACCTAATCAGGATTATCAAAAGTAAACCAGTTGACATTAGAGTGAATTATAAGACAGGCACCTATCCATGTAGAAAATGTTCCCTATGTAAATACATTTCTACATCACAAAACTTTGAGATTCCTGGTATAAGCATGACTTTCAAACCCACCTTTTATGCTACTAATGTTATTTACCTGGCATCCTGTAATAAGAATAATCTTACCAATGCCTTAGCCATGCACTGTAATGGTAGACCCCAGCATAACTTTAGCTTTCTGATATTACAGGTTGTGAATCCCAATAGAAGGGAAGGAGATCACATAGGCACTCTTGAACTGTTTGAACTCAGATGGATATTGAGATTAAAGGCCCACACAGAACCAGGACTTAATTCAACTGTCAAGAATGTTCTAATCATAACCCATCCATTTATTAATTTATTTATTCATTTTAGACATATTTTATGACATATGCTTACAGCTTTAACCTATGGCTATGAGGTTGTATCTTAACCATATATATCACTACAGATGTTAACATTTATGTCTATATATGAAAAATGACCACATATTTATATAGATAATATGTTTAGATGGTGGATGAGTCTATATTCTGACTCATCACTATATCTCATTGTTGTCATGAATTAACCATATATATGATCTGTTTGATTATGCTTAATATATCGCCATATTTTTCTATATAACAACATTATCACTTAGTTATAACTATAGATTCGGCAATGAAACAGTATGGATTCTAAATATGAGATACAGTGTCAACTTATTTACTATCTTGTGGCTTAACTGAATACGGCGAATAAATGTAGATCTTGGATCCTGATGTTTTACCAAGTTCCAACATTCAGTGTTAAGGCATTTGACTAATGAGTGACAGAATGAGATGAATGTTTTAATTTGATTTTATTGTCACATGAATTTGTGCTGAATTTGACTAAAATTGCTACATCATCTAGTAGAAACTTGCAGGCAAGTTCAAATAAATAATGAAATTCTTGCTTGATTTGCGATTTATATCTCTACACATTTTATTGGTGACAAGATTATACATCCCTATGTGTAGTATGTTTAAAGTTTGATGTTGGACTCTGTGAGTGATTTCTGTTTCTTTAATTTGAAATTGCTATTTGATTGATTAATTGAAGACCCTTTTATATATAAAGGAATGGTTTTACTGTTTAAATGTTAACCTGACATGGTGGTTCCTTGCAGTTTATATTTTTCCATTATCTGTAGGAAAGCTATGGAATTTACTACCCACTGAACTTACAACTCACATTTCTCTTTCACTCTTTAAAAAGAAACTAAAGCTATTTCTTAAGACACACTGGCCATGCACCTGTACTAACCTGACTAACTTCTTTCCTTTTAAACTAATAATTACTCTGAAACTCATAATATTACCCTAGAGCAGCAAAACACCATATTATTGCAAATAAAATGTATGCATATACTGCATATTGACCATCTCTTGTACATTACCCATTGATGCTTACTGCTAATGTTATCCTCACTGATTGTATTTGAAAAAAAAATAATAATATATATATATAATTATGTTTTTATTACAATTGTAGTTTTTAGTTTGATCTGTTATGACTTTTGTATTTTTTAATTTGATCTATTATGACTTTTATATTTCTTTGTATGTCTTTCCTGGAGCTTTTCTCCCCGGGCCTCTACTGAAAATGGACATGTATCCAGCTAGACTAGTCCGGTCAACAAATGTAAAATAAATTAAATAAATAAATAAATATGGAATCCAAACCACTAACCTTAAATTTTAGCCATTCAACACTCTCATTCATTTCAGTAATAAAT